>NW_027672303.1:30000-36475 GCF_964165515.1 Mesoplodon bidens | reverse complement strand
ACACGAGAGCCGGCGCGCAGGCCCAGGCGGGCGGCTCAAGGGGCGAGGGGACGGTTCGGGCGCCGGACGGCGGCCCGCGGCCCACAGCCCAGATCCCTGCGTGCGCCCAGAGCCCCAAAGTCCCTCAGCGACTAGACGCCAGAGAACACCGTGTCAGCACCTACCTGGTGGCAAAAAAGGCCCATTTCGGGCGAAAAATATCACAGCGCCCGGGAGCGGGGCCCATCCACGAATCGCGGGGGGGACCCCGAAACCTCGGTCCGGCCACCTGTCCCCAACTCTTCCCCATCCACACCAGCCCCGGAGCTCTCGGGGGCCACCTGGTCGACCCGAGGAGCGTGGCGACCAAGTGGGGGCGGGGAACCGTGGGGGGGTGGGGGGGGTGGGGAGGCAGCGAGCGGGCCGGGGTCGCCCTCCCCGGTTCGCCCGCCCGCCCGCCCGCGCGGGCAGGTCCCGGTCCCCCTCCGAGTCT
The DNA here is from genome assembly GCF_964165515.1 of Mesoplodon bidens. Taxonomy (NCBI): domain Eukaryota; kingdom Metazoa; phylum Chordata; class Mammalia; order Artiodactyla; family Ziphiidae; genus Mesoplodon; species Mesoplodon bidens. The sequence continues at coordinate 36,003 of NW_027672303.1, read as the reverse complement.
CCGGGCGAAGACGGTTCAAGAAAAAGAAAATGTCCCACACTCGGCCGCCTCCGACGAGCGGGCCCCACGAGGGAGCGCGCCGGGGCCCGGGCCGCCCAGGAAGGAACGGCTCGGGCCGGTCCCCACCCCGGGGCTCGCGGTGGAGGACGGTGGGGCGGGGGAGGGTGAGAAAAAGTCGCGTCCGCCGACCGACCGGGACCCACGTGGGCCCGCTGAAGGGCCGGGTGCGCCCTCCCCGGCCACCCCGCGCGAGCAGGGCCCGGTCCGTCCACGTCCCCGGACACCCAGGGCAGGGGGACTTGAAAACCTTTTCCCAGGCGACCGGAGCCCACGAGGGACCGCACGCGGGCCCGTGCCTCTCTCTGCGGGTCACCCCTCGCGGCCCAGGCCAACGGTCCAAAGGGTGAGAGCCAGGAGAAGGCGGCCCGACCGCCAAGCCACAGTCCTCCGCTCAGGAGGACGCGGAAGAAAGACCCTCTCCCTTGCCACCGCGGCGGCGGCGGCGGCGGCGGCGGCGGCGGCGGCGGCGGCGGCCCGTCCCAGGTCGCGTCGAGTGGCCGTGTCGGTCGGTCCCCGCGGCCGGATGCTGGTCGACCAGGCCAGACGGCCCCACAGGACGGGCTCGAGACTGCGGCGACGGTCACAGCCACATAGACCTGCACGCCCAATCTCAAGCGACAGCAGGAGGCGCCCACGCCTGGGCGCCACCGCGACAGTCGCCACCAACGTCGCCCGGCTCACGGAACTCTGCCTCGGGCCCGGCGGCCCGGTCCCAACCCTCACGAAGGTCGCCGGAGCTCCAGAGACAAGGGACAATATAAAAGCGGCCGCCAGGTGGCTCCCGACAACCGGCTCCAACGTCCCCGGGCCGCCGGGTCCCTGTCGCCGGCCGGCCACCGAGGACGCGGCAGCGCCGGGCCGCCCAAACGCCCGGGCTAAGCCCGGGGCGAGGCGGCGGGCGTCTGGCGCGGCCCTGAGGCGTCCGTCTCGGACGGAGCTAGCTCCCGGGTCGGCACGACACGGCGCCACACCGGCAGCAGACGGGGTTGGGGCGGGGGGGGAGCTGGGAAGATGTCGCCGGGAGGCTGCCTCAAGGGACACGACGCGATTCCTCGGCGGGGGGATAGCCCACGGAGACGCCGGCGGGGCCCGGGGCGGCCGGCACGGGCCGCCCAGAGGGTCACGAGCAAGATCCCCGGCCGGCTGCCCGGACGGACGGACGGAGGGAGGGAGGGAGGGAGGGAGGGAGGGAGGGAGAGAGGGAGGGAGGGAGAGAGGGAGACAGGGAAGGCGGGGACCGGCAAACCGAAACCAGGCAAGCGCTCAGAGAACAACGCAGGAATTCATCCTTTCTCGAACGGTGGATGGAGGTCTTTCAGAAGCAGACACGCAAAGCCCAGAAGCCAGAAAGGAAGGGAAGGATACACTCTGACCCCACACGAGTGGAAACAAACATCTGTCTCTGCCTACACGGCGACAAAGTCCAAAGACAACACGCGCGTGCGTGGGTGGGTGGGGAAATCGCCCTTGCGGTCGGTCGCGAGAACGTGGATTTCAAAACGGACTGACCACACAGTCACGGGCGGGGCTGGCTGGGGTGGTGAGGCGGGGGTTGGCGGAATGCGGGCGGGGGGGGGGGGGGCGGTGGAGGGGGGGGCGAAGGGGGAGTCAATAGCCATCCACTAAAGAAACTGAGCTCCTAAACGTAAGGCCAGAAACGATCCAACTCTTAGAGGAACACAGAGGCAGAGAACACGCTCTGACCTAGATCACCGCAAGATCCTTTCGGACCCACCTCCCAGAGACGTGGAAATAAAAACCAAGATAAACCCATGGGACCTGATGAAACTTCAAAGCTTTTGCACAGCAAAGGAAACCATAAACAAGACCAAAAGACAACCCTCTCAGAACGACGGGAGGAAATATTTGCAAATGAAGCCACGGACAAAGGATTCATCTCCAAAAGGTAGAAGCAGCTCAGGCAGCTCTCCACAGCCAAAAAAACAAACAACCCCATCCAAACGTGGGCGGAAGACTCAAATAGGCATCTCTCCAAAGAAGATACACAGACCGCCCACCAGCCCACGAAGGAAGGTCACGCTCAACGTCCTTCATCATCAGAGCCATGCACATCAAAACTACCATGAGATAGCATCTCACCCCAGTCAGAATGGCCATCCTCCAAAAATCTAGAAAGGCAATCAGTGCCTGCCGGAGAGGGTGTGGAGAAAAGGGAACACTCTTGCACTCACTCACTCACTGCTGGTGGGAATGTGAATCGGTACAGCCACTATGGAGAACAGGACGGGAGGTTCCTTCCAAAACCACACATACAAACGACCCTAGGACCCAGCAATCCCACTACGAGGCCTAGAGAGACCCTGAGAAAACCATCCTTCCAAAAAAGACACGGGGACCAAAATGTTCACTGCAGCTCGATTCACAATAGCCCGGAGACGGAAACAACCCAAGTGTGTCCATCCTCGGATGAACGGATCAAGAAGAGGCGGTACACATCTGCAACGGCATACCGGTCAGCCATAGAGAAAAAGAAAACGAAACTGAGCTCTTCGGAGTGTGTGTAAATGTTTTAGAGTACAAATCAACACAGTTTTAGCAAATTATATATTAATAACAAATGTGTAGAAGCTTAAATAAAAATAGGTGACGCCATTTACAACGGACCTAAATAAATACTTAAATATAAGCCCACTAAGACATTTATAGGTCCTCTATACTGAAAATTACAAAACGCTGATGAAGAAAAATTTAAAAGTCCCAAACAAAGAGTGAGACATACCTTGTTCATGGATTAGAAAACACAACATGATAAAGATGTCCATTCTCCCCAAGTTAAGAGGCTTAACAGAGTTACTCTTAAAATGCCCTCAAGGTTTTTGTGGAGATAGACAAGCTTATTCTAAGATCTATAGGGTAAGAAGAGGCTGAAGAATAGCTAAAACCATTTGTAAAGGAAGATTAAAACGGGAGGAATGAATCTACCCAATTTCAAGATTTTGCAGTCATGATGGAGGGTAGATCCACAGATCAATGGAATGGAATAGAGAACCCAGAAACAGACTGACATCAATACATGTAACTTGTTTTTGACAGCAGTGCGAAAGCTATCAAGGAAGAATAGACTTTTCAAAAAATGGTACTGAAACAGTTGGACATCCCTCGACAAACACCAACAAACAAAAAATGAACCTTAACCTAAACCTCCACACCTTACACAAAAATTAAATCAAAGGGGATCATAATCTTAAATGTAAAAGCAGGACCTTTTTAGAAAAAAAATAGGAGAAAATCTTTGGCATCTAGAACTACGTGAATAATTCTTAGACTGGACACCGAAAGTATGATCCATAAAAGCAAAAACGGATAAATTGGATCTCATCAAAATGAGTTAAAATGCTTCATAGAAGATCATGTTAAGTGGATGAAAACTCCAATTACACAGTGGGAAAACATATTTGAAAATCCCACATGAGACAAATGACTTGTATCTATAATATACAAAGAACTCTCCAAACAACTTAAAAAAACCCAACTAGAAAATAGGCAGAAGACAGGAACAGACATGTCATGGAGGAGAATATACACATGGCAAAGAGGCCCATGAAAAGATGCTCAACATCGTTAGCCATTGGGGAAATGCAAATTAAGACCATAATGAGGTATCAGAGGAGAACTACACTTAAAGTACCGTGTGTGACCACATCCAATATGCTGGTGGCGAGTCCAGAGGGAAATGATGTCCCATCACCGGTGGGAAAATAAACTGGTTTATAGCCACTCGGAGAGACAGCTTGACAGTCTCTTGGAATCCTCAAAGTAGATTCACCCTACAACGCAGTCATTGTACTCTTGAGCATGTATCCAACAGAGACACAAACTTAAATTAAGTTCCCACAGAAACTTACACGTCAATGTTCATAGCAGTTTCATTTATAACAGCCCAAAACTGGCCACTACCCAAATGTCTTTCAGTGGATGAATGTTGAGACACATGGTGATAACATCTTATAATAGAATACTACCGAGCAACCAAAAGGAACAAATGATTACTATATGCCAAAACTGAAATGAACTTCAAGGGAATGATGCCGAGGGAAACATTTTAAAAAGCCCATCTCCGAAGATGAAGTCATTCAGGATGATATTTACATATTATTCTTAAAATAACAAAACGGTGGAGATGGAGAACAGATTAGAAGTTGCCAAGGGTTAGAGATGGGGGTAGAAAGTACAGCGGGGGATCTTGGTGAGGTCTTTGTGGTCCCTCCCAGTACAAATAATACAGCCATCTTGGTTGTAACCCCGAAAGATGTGTCAAAGCAATTCCTAATAAGAGGTGTCCAGATATTTAGCAATGGCAGCAGATTAGAGGTATAGCTCCCCAACATGACAACTTCAAAACAGATGGGACTCATTCAATGCATATGTTCATTTTAAAAAGGCCAATCACAGGGCCTCCCTGGTGGCGCAGTGGTTGAGAGTCCGCCTGCCGATGCAGGGGATACGGGTTCGTGCCCCGGTCTGGGAGGATCCCATATGCCGCGGAGCGGCTGGGCCCGTGAGCCATGGCCGCTGGGCCTGCGCGTCCGGAGCCTGTGCTCCGCAACGGGAGAGGCCACAACAGTGAGAGGCCCGCGTACCGCAAAAAATAAATAAATAAATAAATAAATAAATAAATAAATAAATAAAAAGGCCAATCACAATAGTTAAATGGTATAGATCTTAACGCTATGATTCTAAGGATCCAGCTACCCCAGATGGACTAGCAGGATTTTCTGGACATTCAATCTTATTTAAGACAGTAAATCTTATAATAAGACAGTTAAAACAAGAAAAAAAAAAAACCAACTACAGTTGGATCTTCTCGTAGGAAGATGAGGTGAAAATAGGTAGCAGCGGTTCAAAAGCTTAAGCAGTGGCACCTACATCTGGCTGCACATTAGAATCATCTGAAGCACTTTTTAAAAACCCTCACACCAACAGTTGGTCATCCTAAACCAATAAAATCATTTTAAATCTCCTCGGACGATGCCACTGTCTAGCCAGAAGTGAGAACCAGCGGACGAAGCAGAAGGGGATGTTCCTACAAAGGTTTCTTAACACTACGTCCTTTCACCCAATCAGATTTACCTTCCTGCAAAGGGGTAAAGAAGGCTAGATGTTGTCCATCCTTGCTTAGCTTTCATTAGCACTTGTGACTTGCCCAAAACCTGGATCATGTTTCCCCTAAATTGCATGTGATTTCCTAAGTTTTTCAAATCCAGGGCTAAGGGGTTTGCCAGGATGAGATTTTAAGTGCTCACACAGGGGAAGTCCCTGGCAAACCAGGACAGAGGTCACTCTACACTGAAATGTAAAGCATCCTAAATAACCCTGCCACTGCCCCCAGATACTCGTCTGTGCCATCCAGTGGAGAAAAGGCATTCTCCATCACTACCACGGCAAATGCTGCTGTCCTTGCCTTGGCTACTGCCTATCTTTTCCAGGCGTCACTCCCCTTCACCTGCTGGTGGACGCTTTGGCTAGCTGGCAAGGCAGATATTTTCAAACTTTAAGGTGAATAAAAATCATCTGGAGGGCCAGTTATAACAGAGATCACTGAGCCCCAATAGAGTTGCTGATTCCATAGGGCTCGGACGGGGGCCTAAAACTTGAGTATCTGACACAGTATCAGGGGACGCCGGTAAAGCCGGTCAGGTTGTTACCGAATGCACGTTCGTGTGTCTGAAGCACAGTGAGGCCCAACAAACCGAAAGGTTGGAGTCTGGAGCAGAGAAAGGTTTATTGCAGGATCGAGCAAGGAGAGGGGTGGCCCGTGTTCCAAAACACCCTGACATCTCCAAAGGATGTCAGCAAAGCATTTTTAAAGGCCAGGTGAGGGAGGGACGTCCCAGGGAATGTGATCAGCTCGTGCACAATCCTCTGACGGGCTGATGTTGAGGCCACAGGACAGGTCACATGATCCATCCTTAGGTGCCAGGA
>NW_027672303.1:15000-25000 GCF_964165515.1 Mesoplodon bidens | reverse complement strand
GCTAGACGTGTGGACTCATACATCGAAACGTCTTTAGTCTCCCCGTCCTAAGGAGACAGAAGTAGGTCCACTGAGACTTGCTGAGCCGTGAACGTCTCCATAGGTTATCTTTGCAAACGATCTAGACGGTCCACGAATTCCCCATCCTTCCACTGACGCCAACTCTAAAGTTTCTAAAGTGACCCAAAAGGAAGGTCTGGGAGAAACTGCTTTTAGGTAGACCTAACCAAAAAGTCATCATCATCATCATCATCATCATCATCATCATCATCATCATCAAATAACATAACCTTTCTTAAGGAGTTCCTCCACCTAGAGCTATCGAAATCACTTGTTCTAAATCCCATGACGATGAGATGACCTGTGAACATTTTCCTGAGACTTTAGACGATGTCAGCCATCATCCCCAAGTTCTTTTTCTGGCTGACGAATTGGGTTCACTCCCGTGAGCGTATTGGACTTGGGGGGGTCGACGTAGATAGAAGAAAGGGATGACCTCGAATGCTGATCACGCTAAAGACATGCCTAGTTTCCTAAAACCCATACCTTGACCTCAGCTAGTCTCTGCTGAAGGGTTCATCCTAGATCAGGTGAACTTGCAAAAAACCTTTGGGTCCCTTTGTAGTAGACTGAATTCGGGAGCGAGTGCTTCCTTCGAAGCCATTCCAGAGAGCTCTTCCACAAGCTCACCGTGGCACTCGGATCCGTAGGTACGTAGAAACAGGCCAGCTCTGGAAGGGAGCTCCAGACATACCTGTTCCCAGGCCCTTTCCAGATTCTTGCACAGCAGTGCCCTAGAAATGAAGATCGCATCCACAAGACTCTAAGGCTAGCCAAGCAAAACTTTTTTTTTTATTCAAAGAGACAGGTTGTACACAAGGGAGGAGGCGGTGTGTGGGGTGAGGGGGAGAAGACAGCTCCCCGAGTTGCTTTGATCACGGAAGGGAGCGTTTGTCTCGGGATCACTGATCATTTCCAGACATCCTCCCAATTCTTGGATCAGCAGCAGCTGGTTGCACGGTGGCTACCTATGGGGAAGAGCAGGTGCTTCCACGAGGGGAAAGAAGCGCATGAGAATTTTCTGCAAGAAAGCACAGGAACAGATAAGGGTTCAAGGTATCGTTGAGCTGCTTGTCTTGGGACACCTATAGGTATAGTCATAGTCGTGGGTGTCAACATAGGTCAAGGTAATCTTTTACTCCCGGGAGCCTCTTGTATGTGTGTGTGGGGTGGGGTGTGTGTGTGTGTGTGTGTGTGGGGGGGGGGGGGTTGCAGGTGTGTGTCTGAGACTCAGGCCCCCAGGGCCTCTGCTCTTTAGCTTGCAAGGCCTGTTTTGCCCTAGGCCATTCCCCAGTCCTTTTCCAAAATATCTGTAGGTCTGTCTCATGCGTACAGACAGACATACCTAGAGATCGACACGACCAGGGATTTCATAGCTTTCATTTAAAAACTTTTAGTCAGCCATGCAGCAGGTAGGACGATCGAAAACTCGCTCTCTTGCTGATTTATAAAGAACCGTTGGGATAGGTGAAGTGTATTTGCTCCGATGGCTGAGGCTTTTTATTATTTGTGAGGAAAGACTTTTAAGAGTTCTGTTGGTCTTGAAGGAGACTGCGAATTAGTGTTTGGGTGAGGGAGCCCTTCCAGCAGTTTGTATTCTTAAAAAGACCACTTCCCCCTCCCCTCCCCCGTTGTTATTTTCAGTTTTATTTTATTTTATTTTTTTAATTTTTCCTTCCCTTGGGTTTCAGGTTCTACCTCATCCAGTCCACTAGCCTTAGTCTCAGGCCATCGCAGGCCGCGTTCACATTTCGGACGTTGTAGAGATGTGCGAGATCAAGACAGTTCACCCAGAGAACTGGGCGGCGGGTGCCTTGCTGACATCCAAAAGCTGATCTGCTCATGCAATTCCATTTCTCCTCCTCCTCCTCCTCCTCCTCCCCCTCCCCCTCCTCGTCCTCCCCCTCCCCCTCCCCCTCGTCCTCCCCCCCCCCCCCCCCCCCGCCTTCTATGTGCTTCTTTCTGTCTGTCAGGGAGAAGATTTCCAACTCCAATGCAGACCAAAAGATTTCTAGGTTCCCAAACTTCAGGGTTCCATGGATCATGGTGTCCAACTTCTGCACAGGGCCTTCAATAACGGCCCTCTTTCTCCGCGCGCACACAAGTCAACCCCAGACCGAGGCACCCTCAGGGCGAAAACCCTCCAAGATGTCTCCCATCAGACCCCACGCATCAGCACACACACCCTCCCCCGGTTTCTCTTTCGTATCGCGTGGGCTCAGACAGGCAACAACAAACACGTCGACCGATCGTTTTCCTTCAGCGTGTTTCATGAACGTTGCACTGGCCGGAGACACCTCAGTGGGTAACAACAGCTCATCATCCCTGTGTGAGAGGCTTCGGCTTCCCGGTGAAGGGGGTCGAGCCGGGGGAGCCAGGCCCCTCTGTGTGTGTCCACTGTTCACCGGAGTCGTCGGCCTCGCTGTTGTCCCGAGCGATAGCTGGTCCGATGTCTCATCGGTCTTGGGTCATTTTTGGTCCTCTGGCTTTAGAAAGGGTTTTCCACTGGGGTAAAAAGAGCAGGCTTGTTTGGGGCGCTTTCATGGTGGGGAGGAGGGGGTGGTGGCCCATAGAGGTCCCTTCGATTCACCCAATCTCAGGTAGTGCCCTATTCGAAACGTTTGTTCTCATCCCATCAGGGTCCTACCTTCGGAGAGTTTCCCTGCCTTAAACGTCCCCTGCGCGCCCCGCCTAGTCATCATCCACCATCCACCACCACCCCGCTGGCTGCTGATCTGTTCACCCTGTCCATGGTTTTTCTTTTCCGAGAAAGAGTGTTACCTATGGCTCGTCCCCACGCTATGTGTCCGTCCATTTCACCTCCTGAAAGACAGGTCTCGGTGACCTCCGAGAGAGTTCTTGGCAGTGAGGAATCAAGCCGCCACCGTCAAGGTCCGCGTGCAGGTTTCTGCGTGGACCTCAGCCGTTCGACTCCCCGCCTCGGGTCCATTCATGACAAGGAGCCCCCCCCCCCCCCCCCGAGGGCCGGGTCTTACGGTGAGAGTGTGTTTGGCTGTGAAAAACACCACCCGTGTTCACTGAGTTCCCAAAAACGGGGCGGGGGGGGGGGGGTTTGGGGTGGGGGTCGGGGTGGAGCTGAGGGCACGTCACAGCACACCGAAGCGTCCGGAACCCGAGGAGGCGGCGGGCAAGGAAGGAAGATGTCCCCGGGACAAAACCTTCCCTCCCCGTCCTTTGGGTGGATCGATGGCTGGACCTGAGAATTCCATGGACACCAGAGACGGATTTGTGAAACCAGAATTCCAAGAAAGGGGACCTGACTGAGACCCCAAAATGAGTTTCTTTGGGGTTTGTTAGGACGGCAGGCCAGGAGACACCGTGTTCCACCCGACTCCCAAACGGGGCGAGTTTATCGAAGAAAAAAAAAAAAAAAAAAAGCAAAACCAAAAGCAAACACACACACAAACAGAAATCCCACCAACACACACACACACACACACAGACACAGACACAGACACACAGACACAGACACACACACACACACAGAGAGAGAGAGAGAGAGAGAGAGAGAGAGAGAGAGAGAGAGAGAGAGGAGCGCGCGCTCTGGGTGCCTTTGGGGCACGGCTGATAGAGATGGACATGAAGCAGCAGGACAGCAAGCTGGCATCTCGGCCGGCCTGCCGGGGCCTCGAGAACTTTCCCCAGTGAGCTCTCAGAACCAGGGCCGGGGCGGGGGGGGGGGGGTTGGCCGCAGAGAGAGGCGGTGGAGGGAGGCCCACGTGACCTGGGAGAGAAGGGGAGTGCTGACCGACCTCGGTTCACCCCGTCCCCCTCCGGCCGAGAACCTGCCTTCGCTTCCTGCCCGCCCTCAGGTGTGTGAGAGGACCATGTTTCTTTCCAAGAAATACCAACACATCCTTTCAGTCTGTTTGTGTGCTTGTTTCTGCTTGTTCGTTTTCTGGACGAGGCCAAAGCAGCCTTCCAGTGGAGGTGTGTGTCCCAAGGAGCATCTGACAGGATGGGAGGGTGCGGGTCAGTCAGTCCATGTGCCAAGAAATGCAGAGAATCTGTCGTAGAAAGAGACTCGGGCCTTTTGCAGAAAGAGGCCAAGAGAGTTCAGATTTGATCCTTCACTGCCCAATAGTCATCACAGCAGTTTCCTGGAAGGGATTGTGTTGCAGGAGCCAGCGTAGGCCTCAGGCCTGCCTCAGCCCGGCAGGCAGGCAGGCAGGCAGGCAGGCAGGCAGGCAGGCAGGCAGCGGCTATTGTCTGTTGGTCCCGCCCCCACCCCCACCCCCACCCCCGTTCCTTCTCCAGAGCTCCTTCCTAAGTCCTCTGGACTGACCTTTGCCAGGAGCGGGGGGAGGGGAGGCCCGGACGATTCCTTCGGCAGGGCCTCGTTCAATCGCTCCATTCAAATGCAGAAAGCTCTCCGGTCCAGTTGGAGCCTCTGACCTTGCCTCGAGCTTCTCTTTCATGAATGGCTTTCTCTTTTTTCGTTCCCCCATTTCCCCACCCACCCTTAGGCTGCCCCCTCCAAACTGTAGGGAGGGAAGGAGGGAGAGAGAGAGGAAGGGATGGGAGGAGGATGTGTGAGAAACAGGTTTTGGTTTTTTTGTGTTTTTTTTTTCCCCCAGGCAAAAGGTGTCCCCTCCTTTTCCTAACCCAGGGAAACCCCACTACACCATTTGAGAATCATGGACATGCGTGGAAGCAGATGTCTTCACTTGAGATCTTCCTCCACAGGAGGACAGAAAGGAGGGCCAGTGTGTCCCTCTTGTGCTGGCCGGTTCTTAAGTGACTTGAATTCAAAATAATCAATAGAGCGTGGAGGCACATTTTGGGGCGGCCTACTCTGGAGCCCAACATTTCCGTCCTCTGAAAGTTCCTTGGAGCATATTAAAGCTGAGCTGGTGACGTGTGTGTGTGTGTGTGTGTGTGTGTGTGTGTGTGTGTGTGTGTGTGTGTGTGTGTGTGTGGTGTGTGTGTGGTGTGTGTGTGTGTGTGTGTGTGAGAGAGAGAGAGAGAGAGAGAGAGAGAGAGAGAGAGAGAGAGAGAGAGAGAGAGAGAGAGTCAAGGAGATTTCTAAATGTCAGGGTCGAAGCAACCTTAGACGTCTGAAATACCTCTGATGATGTCGTCGGGTGTTTGGTTCGAATTTCGGAGTGGCTCTCACAGAAACAGGCACGAGGATTGTTTCCATAGGAGCCGTTGTGGCCCTTTCTCTAAGGTTTTCATCAAGTTCTCTAGCTTCCGTTTGCAGGGCTTCAGGCCAAGGGCCGTTTTCGTTCTCAGTGATGCCCAGTCAAAAGGGTGGGAGACCATGGCAAAGGTTCATGGAGAGAGTCGTGGCCAGATATCGGAGGGAACTCAGGAAACTTTGGGATGCAGTCCAGTTTTCAGGTTAAGAACAGCACCCTAAGGGAAACGAGGAGCACCAGAATTTCATATCCACAAGTGAGTATCCCCGTTTTGTGGAAACATACTTTTGGCCTCCAAGTAACCTATGCAAATAACGATGGCCAAGGAAATAAGAAGCCTCGCTGAGAGTTCCCGAATTAAGGAAGGTAGGGAGAAAAAGATCACCGAATCCATCCTGCTGACAGAGGTATGAGTGACCACATGGAGGTCCATCTTTAAAAATAAAAAAAATTTAAAAAAAAAAAAAAAAAGAAAGAAAGAAAAAGAAAATCGGGTTTTGTTGGTCGGTGTATGTTCTTCCTTGTATCTGGAAAACAAAAGATTTAAGAATCAGTCCTCGTCCCTTTCTGTCTCTCTCTCTCCCTCCCTCTCTCCCCCCTCTCTCTTTACATCTCTAAAGATCTTTCCTATCGATTTTTTTTTTCATATTCTTTTCTCTCATAGGCTATGACAAAGTACTGAGTAGACTTTCCTGTGCTCTACAGTAGGAGGGGCTTGTTGACCACCACCTGTTTGATGTACGGCCATGCGCCTCTGTTCATCGCAACCCCCTAAGGTATCCCCCGCTTCCCCAATCAGTCCTACTTTACGCAAGGAGTCCGACACAGTATCATCCTATTCATCGGTTCATTCAACCCCACGTAAGTCCTTCTCGTTCTTCTTGGAGTCCAGTCTTTCCATCGGTTCTGCCGACCTTGCCTGATGATGGAGCGTGACGGTTCCGAAAAGTTGGCCAGAGCTTCTGTGAAGGATTGTAGGATTTGCCCAGCGAAGCGGGTGCCTCGATCTGATCACAGGCGAGGCTGTGGAAGGTAGACCCCCAAGTGGCAAACACATTCTGTTTTTTTCACAGTCTCTGTACCACGGTGAGGACATCAGGCTTGCAGTGGGGGAAGAAGACCTCAGCCCACACGGAAAACATACCTACGGTCCCAAGAATGTTTGGATGACTGACCCCCCCCCCCCCCCCTACTAAGTGGCAGTGGAATGAAGTCCAGTGGCTGGGGTTCAGAGGGTCCAGAAAGAGGAGGTTTTCTTTCCAGAGAGAAAAAAAACCACCGCCACCCCCCACCCCCAGGGTCACAAGCATGACAGGTCAGACAGACGTTGCCGCTAGACTGTAGAAGTCTTCCCGCCCGTGTCTAATGACAATTGGAGTCGTCTTCGAGGCACCATGGGCGGGTGAAGGAAGGCAAGGTGGGGGGGTGGGGAGGTTGGCCAGGGGGGGACCGGCTGGGCCGCCGCCGTCCCCCGTCTGCCAGAGCCCCGACCGACCGGCTGTGGAAAGGACAGAGTGTGTGCCCCGCCACCCGCCCACCCCCACCACCTTTCTTTCAACAGGGCTGTCGGTTGTTGCCGCCTTGGCGTGAAAGTCGGTGAGAACATATCTCCCCGATACTGGGTTCAGTCCCTTTCGCGTGAGCCTCCATTTTGCTCATTCTCTCCTGCGTAACAAGGTCCAAAACAGGGAGACCCTTAGACTTGTGGAGCCATGAACATGTCAGTATTGTATCTTACGTGGACAGGATGTAGACACTCGCTGAGATGTCACCCTGTCGTGGCACTTAGCCAACCTCTCAGCCCTGAGATGACCAGAGATGTTACAAAGTCTTGAAGTCGGCCTATGGAAAAGCATCCCTGGGGGGAGAGTTCCCCTTCCTTCCACCTTCTTCTCTCGTCCGTCCCCATCTACGTCCTCTATTCGTCATGAGCCATCCCACTCAGAGGATGCGTGCCCATGTCATGAGACATGAAGGCGGCTCCGTTCGTCATGATCTCTGCACCTCCCTCCCGCCCCCCTCCCCTTTCACGTGAGAGAGTGTCTTCCTGATTTCAGAGGGGAGAAGGAAAGGAGAGTCAGAGTGTCCCTCTCGTGGTGTTGTCACCCTAATGCATTCCAGAACGTCCCTATCCCTAGGCCACGGAGGCACCTTTGGGGGTGGCCTACTCAGGGCCCCAAGACTTTCAAAGTCCAACTCACCGGAGGAGGTCAGTGTCCTTCACGCCACCGAACCCGAACTGGTGAACCCGATGGCTGACTAGGAGATGATGTGCCCTCGGGCCACCCACCCGTTTACAACACAGAACCAAACACCCTCTCCTCGAGGACTCGGAAATAAGCACTGCACAGGACAGTAGGTGTTTCATGGTGTCCCTGAGAAGGCAAGGCAGGGAGAATTTTATTTTTTGAAAAGCTCATCTTCTCACAGCATTTACACTATGAAGAGAGGCTGCAACTTCATTGGGGGCGGGGCCGGTGAAGGCCAGGGAGCCTGGCAACACAGAAGAGCCACGGAGGCTGTGTGCGACCCCAAGGATGTCCGGCGTCTCCTCTCACTTGGCTGGGGGTGGGTGGGGTGGGGGGTGGGGTGGGGGTGGGGTGGGGTGGGGGTCGAGATGCCTGTCTGTCTGTCTGCATTCATCCGTCGTGGGAGAGGACAAACGATGTTCCGAGGGAGACAGAGGAGAAAGAGGGAGGAGGGAGGGAGGGGGGGGGAGAGAGAGAGAGAGAGAGAGAGAGAGAGAGAGAGAGAGAGAGAGAGAGAGAGAGAGAGAAACACAGAGGGAGACAGAGCGAAAGAAAGAGAGGAGAGGGGAAGCAAGAGATAAAGAAGGGGAGGAAGAGCAGGGGTGTGGGGGAGAGCTAGCGAAAGAGCGCTAGAGACCGACCGGGAGAAAGAGAGGCAGAGACAGAGGCAGAGGCAGAGGCAGAGGCAGAGAGCGAGCGACAGGGAGCCAGGTAAAGGACACTGCGCTTGGGTGTCTTCTGAGTGTTCGCATGTGTTTTCTGAGCTATGGAGATCAGGATCAGTCCCAGGAGAAGAAGAGAGTCTGTCTGCCAGCCCCACCCGGCACTGCTTGTCTTTGGCAGAGATGAGAGTTTTCTAAGTTGGGCCCCCCCCCCCAATGAGGGAGGCTGTCCCTTGTGTTCTGCCCGTGACCCTGATTGGGGTGGATGGGGCTTGTCCCCTCTCCCCACCCGCACCCCCACCCCCAAGTCGGGAACCTCTGTTTCCACCTCTTTGCACACTCCATTCATTCTGAGACCATCTTCGGCATAGTCCTTTCCATGTTAAAAAGGATACGCCCTTGCCAAGAGACCCAAGTTCTGGAACCTCCAATGGATCAATGATCCTAAAAACCATGGATGAGGGCTAGCGTGGCTAACTCTCCATCCTTCCACTGCACGGCATTGAATGAATGAATCCATCCATCCTTTTTAAAGCGTTCATTTAAAAAAAAAAGGAGGAGGAGGAGGAGGAGGAGGAGGAGGAGGAGGAGGAGGAGGAGGTGGAGGAGGAGGTGGAGGAGGAGGAGGAGGAGGAGGTGGAGGAGGAGGAGGAGGAGGAGGAGGAGGAGGAGGAGGAGGAGGAGGAGGAGGAGGAGGAGGAGGAGGAGAAAGAGTGGCTACCATTCCCCGCCCCCCTGGCCTCTGGCCCACGAAGTCAAATCCCCTGCCGTCCTCCCACCCTAACGAATACCCCCGCCCTTCAGAAATCGGCCCCGCCCACCCAGGCCGGCCCAGCCATCTGGTCGACCTCTTTGGCCCGTATAAAAAGCGACCGACCGGCAGGTGGCGCCCGGCAACCGGCAGTCGAGTGAGCGGACAGCAATCGGGATCGGGAGCAGCAGGGCGGCCGGGGGGCCGGGGGGCCGTGCGGCGGGGCGAGGGGGCGAGGGGGACACGATGAGGAACCCGATCCTCCTGGTGCGCATTTCTCCGCTCAGCGACGGCCGCGGACGGGGCACTGGGGACCTGGGGACCCGGAAGCAGTTTTCCCCAGCGTCCCTGCGATTGCACGGAAGGTGGACAGCAGGGCGGCGTCAGCCGGCACGAGTACGCCGAGAATTTAGAATATAGGATCGATAAACGGCCAACATCTGGGGCCCGGGGAGCCCAAGTCCGCGCGAGACAACTGGTCGACCTCGACAACGCGGAGAGGACAAGGGGGGGAGGAGGGGGAGGAGGAGGAGGAGGAGGAGGAGGAGGAGGAGGAGGTGGAGGAGGAGGAGGAGGAGGAGGAGGAGGAGGAGGAGGAGGTGGAGGAGGAGGAGGAGGTGGAGGAGGAGGAGGAGGAGGTGGAGGAGGAGGAGGAGGAGGAGGAGGAGGAGGAGGAGGAGGAGGAGGAGGAGGAGGAGGAGGAGGAGAAAGAGTGGCTACCATTCCCCGCCCACCTGGCCTGTGGCCCACGAAGTCAAATCCCCTGCCGTCCTCCCACCCTAACGAATACCCCCGCCCTTCAGAAATCGGCCCCGCCCACCCAGGCCGGCCCAGCCATCTGGTCGACCTCTTTGGCCCGTATAAAAAGCGACCGACCGGCAGGTGGCGCCCGGCAACCGGCTGTCGAGTGAGCGGACAGCAATCGGGATCGGGAGCAGCAGGGCGGCCGGGGGGCCGGGGGGCCGTGCGGCGGGGCGAGGGGGCGAGGGGGACACGATGAGGAACCCGATCCTCCTGGTGCGCATTTCTCCGCTCAGCGACGGCCGCGGACGGGGCACTGGGGACCTGGGGACCTGGGGACCCGGAAGCAGTTTTCCCCAGCGTCCCTGCGATTGC
>NW_027672303.1:0-2500 GCF_964165515.1 Mesoplodon bidens | reverse complement strand
TCCCGCGACACACAACCCAGGACGCCGACTGGCCTCCTCCTCGGCCCCCACAACCACAGGGTCCCCCCTCGCGGGGCTCGCGACCACCCACCACCACCGCCGTACCTGCACGAGCCGCGACAACACTCTCCCGCACGCACACCGGCCGCCCCGCGGGCCCCCCTACACACACACACCCCTCCGCCGCGCCCGACTCCCGCACCCCGCCTCAGGAACCGTGAGCACGCCACCCGGGGACGCCGCCGGCCGAGGCGGCCGGGGGGGCGACACCCTCACGTGGGCGAGGCCAGCTCGGTCCCAGAGGACGGGGGGGAAGGGGTCACGGAGGGGTGGGGGCGGGTTAGGGCCGGCGGCGACGGGGAGGGGGGCGGCGGCACGCACGCACACAGCGAGGGCCGCGGGGCAGGGGCGCGGGGGGCGCTGCCCAGGGAGAGGAAGGGCCGAGGACACGACCGGGCCACCAGGAAAACAAGCGCGGGGTCCCACCGCCACACGCACGAAGGCGGTCCCACGACGCCTGAGACGCCGGCCGGCCCCAGCCACCCCGGGGCCTCCCACGACCCGGCCCCGCCGCCGGGGGGCCCGCGTGTGCGACGTTCCCCCCGCGTGGCACGGAGGGACCCGTCCGCCCAAACGCCACACCTCAACGTCCTCGCCGCCTCCGCCTGCATCCAAGTCCGACCCCCGGGGGGCTCGTGCCCCGGGGCAACGCTCCCGAGCGAGGCGACCCGCACCGTGCCCACACACCGCCCGCCACCCGCCGCGACGAGCGGTCAGGGCAAGGCGCGACGGGCTCCTCGTGGCTGCGGGACTGGGGAGCCGGGACGCCCGGGCGTCCCCTCCCCGCCCCCTCGGGCTCCACACCACCGGGGTCGCCGCGCGCACACGCGTGCACACGGCCCCGCGCCGGACGCCGGCCTGGCGGGACCCTCCCCCGACTCAGAGGGGGGAGGCGCGGGCCGCGGTAGGCAAAGAGCGGCGCTCGGCCCCACCGCGGGGCCGGCGCGAGCCCACCCGCCCGCCGAGGCGAGGGACTCTTGCCCACGTGCTCTGGCAGTCGCCCTCGTGGCCACTGCACGCTTGGGAGGGGCAGCGGCTGGGGGGTCCGGTACCCCAAGGCTCCCTCTCGGATCGCTAGAGAAGGCTTTCTCACCGAGGGGGCGTCATCCCCCACCCATCGTCTCTCCCCCTTCGGGCCCGCGGAGGCGCTCCACGAGCCGCCGCCGAGTCCACGACTGGGCGGGGGTGGGGTTTGGGGGGAGGTCTGCGGTACGGGGAGGCACACGGCCCAAAGGGGCGTCCGCGGCCACAGCCAGGGGGCACAACCTCCGCCGTGCCGCCCCCGGGCTCGTCTATGGGGGGCTCCGGAAGGAGGGAGTGCACGCCCGAGGAGCGCGACAGAAACCCCCCTTCCTCACAGAGGCCCCCCGGCCCAACACGATCGCACCCACGCCCGTGTGCCACGCCCTGGCCACACTCAAGTCCCCCTCGCAGCACACACCGTGCGAGGACGACGGCGACGAGGCGGCACCTGTCCCGTCCCCCCATCGGGGGGGAGAGAGAGAGAGAGACAGGCACACACACCCCCGCCGCCTTCCCCTTGACCGTCTCGACCCCCCCCTCACCGAGGAGAGCCACTCACGGGACACACCACCGCGGCGGGGACCCGAGGAGCACGCTGGGAATAAGGGAACGACACCACCGCTCGGCCTCGGGCACCTGAGGGACGACCCGGAGCGCTCCAGGGGCACCACAGAGGACCAAGCAAGGCACGCTCACGCGCCGGCAGGGGCGCGCAGCGCAGCGGCGGGACGGCCCCCCCCACCGACGCGGGGAGGACCGCTCGCGAGGCGCACGCCAAGGAGGCGAAGCAAGAGGGTCTGCTGCGTCCGAGGACCACGGGCCCGCCCACGCCGTGAGGCCGGGGGACCGAGGGTCAGGGCCGGGAGACCACACCAGCCCCCGCGCCTTCCACACACACCTCTCGACGGGTCGGGAGTGCGTGACGAGAGAGGCGAGGGGGCACGCCGCGGGCACAACGAGAAGAGCGGTCCCGTTCGACAAGAACGTCCGTCCCTCGTCTGGCGCGACTTCGGCCCGGCCCAGGAGACCGCGACATCACCACATCGATCCGTCAATAATCCGGAGAGCCACGGGCCACAGGGCCCCGAAGGCGGGGGAGGGGCACGGCGAGGACCATCACCCGAGGAGCCTGCTTCAGCCTCACCGGCACACCACCGCCCCACACCCTCTCCTCTCCTCTCCTCTCGGGCAACTCCAGTGGCCGACGACCCCGCGAGGAGAACGCCTGACACGTGGCACAGAGCCTGCGGGGGGGGGGGGTCGTCGCAGCCACCACCGGGTGCCTCGCGGCGGGGCGAGGTGGAGTCGCACGGGGTGGAAGACCCACGCGCCACCCCTCGCGCCCCGCCGCCCTCGGGTGAGCCAGAGACCGGAGGCGGCACCGCGGGTCGGGTCAGCCGGGCGCACACACAGGCAC